>NC_026004.2:27628317-27675779 GCF_000442705.2 Elaeis guineensis | reverse complement strand
CCTCTTCCTTTTGCTGGTGTTTTTTTGATCTTTAAATAGGGCTAGGGCTAGGGTTAAGGTAGTATTTTCCCATGATTTTATTCTATATATCATTCTTTCCATTTGGTATAGAATCTCTCCTCCTTTGGATAGGCTTTAAGCAACCACCAGCCATCTACTCCTTATGCTGCCCAATTTTTTTGATTTTATTCTGATTTTCATAGTAAAAGAAGGAAAGGAGGCATGTCTAATTAGAGGAGAAGAATTTCTTCCTTCTTCAACCTTCCTGGGTCCACAAAATCTGCAAAACAAAGTAAGGTTTCGGCTGCCCAAATCAAGTTTTTTAAGAATTAGTTTCAATTCTTTCTAAGTTTGCTCCTCATGTAGAATTAGTTTGGACTCTAATTTTCTTTTTATTTAATTCTTTCAAGATAGCTCTTTGCCACCCAAAATTGGTTGCCATATCAGATCTTTGTGCCAAGAAACACTAAGAAGAATCTGGGTGTATTGGGTGTTTCTTGTTGTGTCCAACATTGTTACCAACTTCAACCTACTGTAGCCACCTCATCTAGAATCAAATTTAATTCTGTAAATTATGTTTCTTTTTACTTCTCTCAAAATTCTGTAGGATCTAATCTTGCTCAATTTGGAGTCCTGTAGCTTACCTTTTAGGGGTCCTCACACCAAAATATCCAAAATTTAGATTGGTTGACTAGATGGGAGAGATTAACTGCTTGATTTATTTTATGCACCTCTAGTTTCTTTTCTGGCTGATGATGCCAAAAAGAATAAGGTGTGGGGTCCATTGATATCTTGATTTGGTTATTCTGCTTTGAGATGGACTCTGATTTTGATGCAAGACCTGATGACTCCGGATGACAAACCCTGCTAAATCGGACTCAACCAATTTCACTTAATTTGACCTTTAAAAATATGGTTAAGCCCAATTAGGTGTGACCTGGCTCAATTACCTGCAATTGACATAAAACATATCAGGTTTTTATATTTATTTAGTTAATTATTATACCAATTTCATCAAAATTATTAAAAACTAATAATAATAATTACTATAAAAATGCAATACATTAGTGTCTAAGGCAAGTAATTGAAAGGTAGTTATTTAATAGATTTCGTTCATTGACCTAGTCAATTTATTGGTGCTAAGGAAAGCAACGGGAGGACCCCTCAATCTCCACTTACCTGTTCAATTTGAAAGATTGAGTCTCAAATATAGTTGCATGGTAGTTTGATTTAACCCATGCAAATTCGATCAGTCATGTGTTGACTGATTAGATGAGATCTAAACCTAAATCTCTCATAAATATTAAGTCTTATGGTCTTCCACCATTGTAAATGTGGACGTGCTACCGGCATTGATTATTCTCGACTGGTCATAGTAGTTCAGTTTCATCGAGAACAAGCAACCACTCTATTAGCAAAGAGTTACTCCAGGATAAAGATGGGATTGGGTGCAATAATTGTTAGGTGAGGGACCCACTGACGGCTTTGCACCTACTTGTGAACGATGGGTCTGACTTAATTAAAGAGTGTGGGCAATAACTGTTAAGTGAGCCCATATGACTTAGAGACCAAGTAGCTGCAATATGCTTAGAGAAGCATCTAGATAAAAAGTTATTCATACATTGGTATGTGTGTTACCAATAACTATTAGGTGAGGTGCACGACATCAATGGAATTGTAGCACCCTAAAAATTTAGTTGTTGTATTAGGATTTTCGTTTCTCCATCTGGAGAGTGTAGGAGATCTGATAAAATAGTGAGAATCTTTTTGCATCTACAAGTTTCTAGAGTAAATTATAAATAAGTACAACCATTCAACTAGAATCTTTGCTCTCTGCTGTTCATTATCTCAGCTTCCAATCTTTTAGCTCAAATCTTAGATATCAACCAATTAATCAAAATTAATTATATAGACTGACTCACAAATCTAAGAATCATTCTTAATTTTAAAAAAAATTAAGCAATACTCTCTATCAGATTATTTTAATGTTAACAGCCTGTCCAACCAAAGTCAATGAGCTATATTTGATGAGTGGATGGATAATGATAATAAAGATAGGTGCTATATGTTGAAGTCCATATTAGATGAACTCCAATATATGCATGAGCCCATGTTCACTCAATGATATATTGATTCATCTACAAGTCCTTCATGATCAATCCCCTTTTTTCTCTCTCAGGTCTAGTCTCGAAGTCAAGCACGTCCTCTATGACTATTATTTGATGATGATCAAAGATATTAAGGAGCTTAAAAGGCTCGACATGACCATGCACAAGGAATTGCTTGTGGATTTGATTCTGCGATCCCTTTTTAGTCCATATGGATAGTTTATGATAAACTACCATATGAATGACCTTATTGGCATCTTATCTGAATTGGTCAAAATATTGGTAAATAAGGAATCTTGAAAAGTTTAGAGGTACATACCTAGAGAGCCTAAAGAAACAAAGACATGCTTTGAGTAGGCATGTCGAAATTGCTCAATACTATCCTTACAATTTTCTTTTCTCTCAGTTAAGTTTTAGACTCTAGTTTTTTTATATAGAGTCTATAGGAAGGTAGAGGGCTAAGGAAGTAATCCTTAAAATGGCAATAGGACAAGAGTTGCTCTGTGACCATGGACATCTATCCTTTATGATTATCATTTGGATTTAATTCTTAGAGACAGTCTCTATCATTTGCATGGAGATGCATATATGAACTTAATAGAGCAAGTAGTGAATGTCATTGGATCTGAGAGATCCAAAGTTGAGATAAACCTTAAGTATATATGGAACCTTAGGTTGGTCGTATAGGAGAAGAAATGATTAACAAACTGAAGAAATATGAGCTTTTGAGCTCATTGACTATTGAGTCATATCTAGTTTGTGCATCATCTCTTTGAGAAAAAATGACCAAAGCTACTCTTATGGGATAAGAAGAAAAGGACCACTGAGATACTAATCCTAGTACACATTTGATGTGTGTAGCCTATTTGATGTGCTAACAAAGAAAGTTATCTCTATTATCTTTATCGATGATCAATCATGGTATGGGTATGTATATGAGATATAAATTTAAAATTTTTTAAAAGGTTTAAATAATTCAAATGTAAAGTAAAGAAGTAAATCAAAAAATTTTTTAAAGGTACTTCGATCAGATCAAGGATGCAACACCAAAAAAATTTTTTTTTTTAATTATCTCATAAAATGGTATAGTTTTCATATTGGATCCCTCTTAGTATATCTCAGCTCAACGAGATAATTAAGAAGAGTCATGAGACTGTATGAGATATGGTCTGGTCCATGATGGACGTCACTGATTTATTTTGTTTCTTTAGGGATATGGTTTATTTTGTGGAAATTGAGTTCTCTCTAAATCTGTTCCTACCACACCGTATGAGATATGGCATGATGAGAACTGAATCTTGGTTACTCCAAGATTTAAGAATATCCAATCTGTGTCAAGGATAGTACGCGGATATATTAGAGGATAGATCTATAAAGCTCATCCTAAACAAGTTTGGGGATACTATTTTTCTTCTGAAAGGATCACAATGTGATTGTGACCCGACATGTTATCTTTTAAAAAATTATTTATCCAAGATGAAGCAGTGGAAGGAAAGTTAAGCTTGAAGAGAATGTCTCTGAAGAGCAACGAGCCATAGGACCTAAAGAACCTATTCACGATGAGCCAGTATACATATATTCCTCCTCCACCTAGAACACATAGTAGGATCTTCCATCTTCTTGAAAGGTACTTAGGTATATTTAACAGAAGATATAGAGAAAAATTATTTTTCATAGGGATAATGAATATAGAGATGATCTCAAAACCTACAACGAGATGATGTTAGACATCGACTCCAAAAAAGGGATTTGAATTAGCTTTTTTGACTAGACATCTTTTAAAGACTACTATATATAATAGCTTATAGATTTTACTTCTTGTTGTTGGGCATAAAATACCCTCGACCGAAGTTCTTGGCAAGGGTTGACCCTCGCGAGTCTCTTCCGACTTTCGACAACTGTTGGTGAACTCCCGTCACTCCATCCACAATTTCTGCAGCAAGGAAGACTCCGCCCGGGCTCCTACGGGAGCCGGGCTCCGTCCATAATTTCTGCAGCAAGGAAGACTCTGCCCGGGCTCCTACGGGAGCCGGGCTCCGTCCACAATTTCTGCAGCAAGGAAGACTCCGCCCGAACTCCTATGGGAGCCAGACTCCATCCATAATTTCTGCAGCAAGGAAGACTCCGCCCGGACTCCTACGGGAGCCGGACTCCATCCACAATTTCTGCAGCAAGGAAGACTCCGCCCGGACTCCTACGGGAGCCGGACTCCGTCCATAATTTTTGCAGCAAGGAACACTCCGCCCGGACTCCTACGGGAGCCAGACTCCGTCCATAATTTCTGCAGCAAGGAAGACTCCGCCCGGACTCCTACGGGAGCCGGACTCCGTCCACAATTTTTGCAGCAAGGAAGACTCCACCCGGACTCCTACGGGAGCCGGACTCTGTCCATAATTTTTGCAGCAAAGAAGACTCCGTCCCGGACTCCTACGGGAGTCGGACTCCGTCCATAATTTCTGCAGCAAGGAAGACTCTACCCTGGGCTCCTACGGGAGCCGGACTCCGTCCACAACTTCCGCTGTAAGGAAGACTCCGCCCGGACTCCTACGGGAGCCGGACTCCGTCCATAATTTCTGCAACAAGGAAGACTCCGCCCGGACTCCTACGGGAGTCCGGACTCCGTCCATAATTTCTGCAGCAAGGAAGACTCCGCCCGGACTCCTACGGGAGCTGGCTCTGTCCATAATTTCTGCAGCAAAAAGACTCCGCCCGGACTCCTACGGAGCCGGCTCCGTCCATAATTTCTGCAGCAAGGAAGACTCCGCCCGGGCTCCTACGGGAGCCGGGCTCCGTCCATAATTTCTGCAGCAAGGAAGACTCCTCCGGACTCCTACGGAGCCGGGCTCCATCCATAATTTCTGCAGCATGGAAGACTTCGCCGGACTCCTACGGGAGCCGGCTCCATCCACAATTCTGCTGCAAGGAAGACTCCCCCGACTCCTACGGAGCTGGGCTCCATCCACAATTTCTGCCGCTGGTAAGCCTTGTCCAGACTCCTACGGGAGCCAGACTTCGCTTTTGATTTCAACTACAGGAAGACCTCGTCCAAACTCCTACGGGTACCGGACCTCGCTACCGACTCCAACCAAACTTCGGCCAACAAGTCTGGATCCCTGACAAGCCACAGTAACGGACACCACTGCTCCACTCCCTACGACGGACCCTGCGTAGCTCCATTACTCCCTGACAGGCCGTATTAACGCCACGACTCTGCTCCACTCCCTGCGGTGGATTCTGTGCGAGTCCACCACTCCCTGACAAGTCACGACAGCGGATGCCGCTCCACTCCCGTAACTGATTCACGTGGCGAGCCACGGCGATAGCCACGATCCCGCTCCACCACCCTCCAAATAAATTCCTCCTGACTCTGGGTGGCCCACGACCAGACGGTTTCAGACGTCGCCATCAATTTGTTGCCCCCTCCGTCTATAAAAGGGAGAACCCCAGATGCGTTATTCCATAAGCTCTCATTTTTACCTAAAAACTCTGCTAAAATTTTTGTTCGAGCACTCCATTCTTGTTGAGGCAGAGAACTGACTTGAGCATCGGAGGGTCTTGCCGGAGCAACCCCACCTCCGGTTTAGACTTCTTTTGCAGGTCCCGACGGCGACCACGACTCCCTCGACTCCAGCTTCTCCGGCGCAAGCGGATTTTTGCACCAACAGGATTGGCGCTAGAGGAAGGGGGCTGTGTCTTCGCAGCATCCTTGTTCTTAAAGGAGCGCTCAACGGGACCGCCTCCGGTCATCTTCTCCGGCACCCACTCCTCCTTTCCCCCACTGGATCCTCGCCTGATGCCTTCTCGCGAAGCATCCGCACAGCTACCCACGGCCTCCGCAGCCATATCTCGGACCCCGATCTCGCCTCTGGTTTCCCAGGCACCGCATCCTCCGGCTATGGTCGCCGGCATGGAATGGCCGGGCGATCGGCCTTCGACGGATTCCGCCAACACCGTCTCGGGGGGATCCCAGCAGGAAACAACCAACTTACCGGCTGTGTCCCCCAAGCGGCAAAAGACTGAAGAGCCCATAACCTTTACCGAAGAAGACACTCAGGGAGTCCAATTCCCTCATAACGACACGATCGTAGTTTCCTTGAATATAGCAAATTACGATGTCCGTCGCATTCTTGTCGATAATGAAAGTTCGATCGATATCTTATTCTACGATGCCTTTTCAAGAATGTCCATCCTTGACAGCCATTTGAGACCGATTAGCTCCCCCTTGGTAGGGTTTACCGACGACGCCGTTCCACGGAAGGAATAATAACTTTGACTGTGGCCGCAGGTCAATATCCAAGATAATCCAGGGCTCTGGTGAATTTCTTGGTGGTGAAGGCGCCGTCAGCCTACAATGCAATCCTCGGCCGACCTGGCCTCAATGCTCTCCGAGCAGTCGTATCGACCTACCATTTGAAGTTAAAGTTTCCCACCAACCAGGGGATCGGAGAGGTCCAGAGAGACCAAGCCCTGGCCAGACACTGCTACAATATAGCCTTGCAAAGAAGCGATCAATCTGACCCCTGCCCCATCGATGGATTGGATGCTCGCGATGACCTCACCGAAGAGAGGGGCACCCCAATTGAAGATCTGGTACCAATCTCTTTGGATGACGGGAACGCGGAGCATGTAGTGATGATCGGCTCCAACCTGGAGGAGGAGGTGCGAACGCGGCTCGTTGATTTTCTACGAAGAATGCGGATGTTTTCGCTTGGGTCCCAGCAGACATGCCAGGGATTGACACGGAGTCATGGAGCACCGCCTGGCCGTCGATCCAAAGCATCGACCGATGAAAGAAAAAATCCAAAGTCATGCTCCGGAGAGGCAGAAGGCGATAGCCGAGGAAGTGGATAAGCTCCTTAAGGCCGGATTCATTAAGGAAGTCAATTATCCTGATTGGATTTCCAACGTTGTCCTGGTCAAAAAAGCAAACGGCAAGTGAGGATTGCATAGACTTCAAAAAGCTGAATAAGGCCTGTCCGAAGGACAGCTACCCCCTTCCCAGAATCGATCAACTGGTGGATGCGACCTCGGGCCATGAGCTCCTCACCCTCATGGACGCATTTTTCGGCTATAATCAAATTAGAATGGCACCGGAAGATGAAGAAAAGACAGTTTTCATCACTAATCGTGGCCTTTACTGTTACAGGGTCATGCCTTTCAGCCTCAAGAATGCGGGCACAACCTACCAACGGTTGTGAACAAAATCTTCAAGGAGCAGATCGGTCGTAACATGGAGGTCTACGTGGATGATATGCTCGTAAAAAGCAAATCTTCTAGAGATCATGTCGCCAACCTCGAGGAGACCTTCGACGCTCTCCGAAAATATAGAATGAAGCTGAACCCAACTAAATGCGCTTTCGGAGTAACCTCAGGAAAGTTCCTGGGCTTCATGGTATCAGGGTGCAGGATCGAGGCCAATCCAGAAAAAATTTGCGCCATCCAGGAGATGGCCGCCCCAAAGTCGATAAAAGAGGTTCAGCGCCTCACGGGGAGGATAGCGGCCCTTAATCACTTCGTCGCAAGGTCGGCCGAACGGTGCTTGCCCTTCTTTCAAACCCTCAAGCAGCCGAAGAACTTCTGTTGGACCTCTGAGTGCCAACAGACGTTCAAAGAATTAAGGAGCTACCTTGGCTCACCCCTGCTGTTAGCAAAGCCTGAGCCTGGGGAGGAGCTATTTTTGTACCTGGCGGTCTCTCCCATGGCCCTCGCGGCCGTCCTTGTCAAAGAAGAAGCGAAAGTCCAGCGGCCAATCTACTACGTTAGTCGCACATTGAGGGATGCGAGACCAGGTACACCAAATTAGAAAAATTGACTTACGCCTTGTTGATTGCAGCCCGGAGGCTCCGACCCTACTTTCAAGGGCACACCGTGACGCTACTCACCAATCAACTGATCAAGAGGTTTTGCACCGGGCGGACACCTCCGGGAGGATGGCAAAATGGGCGATCGAGCTCACGAAATTCGACATCAACTATCGACCCAGGCCAGCAGTGAAGGCCCAAATACTGGCAGATTTCATAGTAGAGTGTACCATCCCAGAGGAGGCTGAACCTGAACAAAGCAAAGTTGACGACCTGAAGTCCCAACCGAACTCCCCCGAAGAAGAGGCCGATCCCTCTGATCGCTTTTGGGCCCTCTATGTGGATGGATCTTCCAACATATCGGGCACAGGTGCAGGCCTGATCTTGGTCAGTCCGGAGGGAGTCATCATGAAATACGCTCTGCATTTCGAGTTTCCCGCAACAAACAATGGAGCGAAATACGAAGCTCTGATCGCAGGACTAAGGATCGCCAAAGAGCTGGGAATAGGTCAGCTCCGGGTGCACAGTGACTCTCAACTAGTGGTGGGACAAGTCAGCGGGAGTTACGAAGCGCGGGAGGACAGTATGGCCAAATACCTTGAAAAGGTAAAGGAGCTCACCCCCACCTTTAGTAGCTTCAACATTAGACAGATTCCAAGGTTGGAAAATACCAGGGCTGACCTTCTCTCCAAGCTGGCGATGTTGGCTCCGACCGAATTGCCCAAAGACATTCTCTTTGAAGTTCTAAAGCACTCGAGTACAGAAGAATCGCGGCCCGTGATGGAGATTGACCACGAGCCCAGCTGGATCGACCCACTGATAATCTATCTCAGAGATGGAGTTCTCTCCCAAGATGCGAAAGAAGCTCGGAAGCTCCGAAATCAAGCCTCCCGATACATCCTTTATGAGGGCAAATTGTACAAGAGATCATACTCCTTGCCCCTCTTAAAATATCTCCGGCCCTCGGAAGCTGACTACGCCTTGTGAGAAGTACATGAAGGAATTTGCGAAAATCATTTGGGGGCTAGATCTTTATCCCACAAGTTGCTCCGCCAAGGATATTACTGGCCAACAATGCATCATGATTCATTGAATATGTCAAAAAGTATGATCGATGCCAGAGATACGCCAACATCCAGAGACAGCCCGCCACTGAGCTCACACCCTTGAGTGCCCCATGGCCTTTTGCACAATGGGGGATGGACATCCTTGGCCCCTTTCCCATGGTGTCTGGGCAAAGGAAGTTCCTCCTTGTAGCGATCGACTACTTCACCAAATGGGTTGAAGCCGAACCACTAGCGAAAATCACAGAAGCAAAAGTGCAAGATTTCGTCTGGAAGTCGATCGTGTGTAGGTTCGGTCTACCTAGAACCCTAATCACTGATAATGGACGGTAATTCACGGGAGCAAAATTCGCCGAATTCTGTAAAGATCTAAACATCTCCCACAACTTCACATCAGTAGCCCATCCCCAGACGAATGGCGAAGCTGAGGTGACTAATCGAACCCTTTTGCAGGGGATTAAGACAAGACTCGAAAAAGTGAAGGGAACTTGGGCAGACGAACTTTATCATGTGTTGTGGGCGTATCGAACTACCCAGAGGCTACCTACGGGGGAGACCCCCTTTGCTTTAGCCTTCGGTACGGAAGCCGTCATCCCAATCGAGCTTAAACTCCCGTCGGCATGAGTCGTGGCATTCGACGAACATCAAAATTCGCAAAGTTTTAGAGCCAACCTCGACCTGCTGAAAGAAAGATGGAAGATAGCTCAGGTTCGAATGGCAGCCTACAGACAGAAAGTCGCTCGATATTACAACGCCCGGATCAAAAACAAAGCCTTTAAAGCAGGAGATCTAGTGTTTCGACGAGCCGTTGTCTCGCAACCTCAGGATCGGGGGAAACTCGCCCCAAACTGGGAAGGACAGTATGAAGTCAAAGAAGTAGTCCGGCCCGAAACTTATTATCTTAAGAAACTCGGAGGAGCCGACCTCCCGCGACCGTGGAGCTCGAAAAACTTACGGATGTACTACCAATAACTTCATTTTAATTGAAAGTTGCATACCTGTATGTCTTTGGACAATTCAAACAAACTGTATCGGAAACGAAAGGAAAATCTCGTCCCGACAAAATCGAAGGCCCAGGTTTTCTTTAGACCGGATGGGGGGAGAGGCCCTGCAACGCCCATATGCGCCCCCACAGCCCTGTTAGGGACAGAAGGAAAACCTCGCTCTAACTTGAGCAAAGTCGAAGGTCCGATTTCATTTAGACCGGATGGGGGGAGAGGCCCTGCAACGCCGATATGCGCCCCCACAGCCCTATTAGGGACAGGAGGAAAATCTCGTCCTAACTTGAGCAAAGTCGAAGACCCGGTTCCATTTAGACCGGATGGGGGGAGAGATCCTGCAACGCCCATATGCGCCCCCACAGCCCTGTTAGGGACAGGAGAAAAATCTCGCCCTAACTTGAGCAAAGTCGAAGGCTCGGTTCCATTTAGACCGGATGGGGGGAGAGGCCCTGCAATGCCCATATGCGCCCCCACAGCCCTGCTAAGGATAGGAGGAGAACCTCGCCCTAGCTTGAGCAAAGTTGAAGGCCCGGACTCCTACGGGAGCCGGGCTCCGTCCGTGACTTCTACCGCAAGGAGGACTCCGCCCGGGCTCCTACAGGAGCCGGGCTCCGTCACCCACTTCAACCGATGGTAGGTTTCGCCCGGACTCCTACGAGAGTCGGGCTTCGTCACCAACTTCAACTGCTGGTAATCTTCATCCGAACTCCCACGGGAGCTGAACTTCGCCCTGACTTCGCCTACGGGAGCCGAACTCCCATAGCCTCGCTGAGAGCAGAGAAAAAATTCCAAGCGAAAAAGAAAAAGGAAGGCGATGGACCACATCAGCGACGATTGGAAAACAAACAGCGTCCAAGGTGCAGAGAACCCTGTCACAGCAGGGATTGGGGCTCTCATCAGGAATCCCAGCTTTCAAGGAAGCTTTCGACGCAAATCCAAGGTAGGACAACTTCCTCAGGGTGACAGAAGCTCAGACCTCCGAGCTCAAGCCCTGAGGGGGAGACCAAGCCCGAATGGCCCCCAGGCGAGTCTGCGGCCGCTAACGAAAAGGATGGGTCGATACGATGGCAATCGGGTATCTTCGAACGATGCAAAAATCGAAAAGGAGCTCGGCAAACGATAATTCAACACGAATAAAAGAGCCACCGGTGACCTAAGGACGACGTCAAAAAAAAAAAAAAAAGAGAGAGAAGAAAGAAGAAGAAAAGATGAGAAAAGGAAGGAAGTTCGGCAGACAACAATTCGATGCAAAGTGCAGACGAGGTAACAAAATCTTCTTCTCATTTTTCAACTAACAAGATGTACGTTACAAGACCCGGAAGGCCAGAAAAGAATACATTATTACAAGGCTCGAGAACACGGCTTGGAAAGGATACACCGGAGGCCGCTTCAAGCTGCAAACTTCTCTTCCCGTTTCTGTCCTTCCCAGCCGCATTTTTCAGTGCGTGTGGCAGGCCTATCGGCTCTCGCCCCACCTTGTTTCGCTCTACCTCCGAAGTCCCAACCCCAGGGGGAAAAGGATGGGATAGATTCCAGAGGGCAGTAAGGGCAACGGCAGCGGCGACGAAGACCTGTTTCAAGAAGAATCGGAGTCACCTCGGAGGCAGCGGTGGCGCCAGAGATATGCGCCATCGTCGAATGCTCCGTGACAACCACCGTCCAAAGTGTTCCAGCAAGGTCGGCATGCGCTACTTTCACCATCCCCGCAACAAGTTTTACTGCCCCACCGTCGACGCCGACCGCTTCTGGTCCCTCGGCCCCAACGACATCAAGGATCCCGCCACAGCTTGTGACGACAGCTCTGCCCTCCTGACCGGTGTCACCCCGTCTTGCTACTCCAAAATTCTCAGGCAGAATGCCTTTACCGGCGGTCCCCATTATTAAACCCTTGTTGTTGAAGGAATTCTTCCTCGAGCCCCCTTTGAAGCGACGGGGACCTTCAGCGGCCGCTCGATGATCAGAGAACTCGCAGACCGCTGTTCTCCTCCTTGCCTTCCTCCAAGCCCTTGGCATCCTCTTGAGGATGGCCTCTGGGGTGGAGGACCTGGTGGGGAAATCCCTTAGAGAGGAATCGGGGGGCTGAAGATGGCAGAGAGATGGCAAAGACCAACGTGGAGGACGCTCGGAGTTGGCAGGGGCACCGAGGGAGTGGCTAAGTAGCTAGGCTCTCAGACGAAGGAAATGTGCCATCCTTTAAGCGGAGTAAAGCCCCGAAGGAAGGGTAGGGGGTTTAAATAGGCAGCGGATCTTAGCGCAATTATGGTGGCGGGTGTCCCTAGACCAACCGATGCTTACCACGTGTCCCACTCGCCGCTATCGAGGATTGACTGTTCGTAAATTTTCATGGCGCGATGCTTGGGATCACATCTCAGTGGGAGTTCCGAAAAGACTCTTCGGGTCGCCCTAATCGAAAAAAGGGCTCTAGCATGCGCGCATTAAATGCCGACATATCCGAGGACGGTAGTGCCCAGACATCAGGGGGAGAACTTTGGCTGCGACAACCTCTCTGTACTTTCTTCATTCGAAATTCAAACTCGGAAGTGGGGGGACTGGTGTTGGGCATAAAATATCCTCGATCGAAGTTCTTGGCAGGGTCGACTCTCGCGAGTCTCTTCCGACTTTCGACAACTATTGGTGAACTCCCGTCACTCCGTCCATAATTTCTGCAGCAAGGAAGACTCCACCCGGACTCCTACGGGAGCCGGACTCCGTCCATAATTTCTACAGCAAGGAAGACTCCGCCCGGACTCCTACGGGAGCCGGACTCCGTCCATAATTTCTGCAGCAAGGAAGACTCCGCCCGGACTCCTATGGGAGCCGGACTCCGTCCATAATTTCTGCAGCAAGGAAGACTCCACCCGGACTCCTTAGGGAGCCAAACTCCGTCCACAATTTCTGCAGCAAGGAAGACTCCACCCGGACTCCTACGGGAGTCGGACTCCGTCCATAATTTTTGCAGCAAGGAAGACTCTGCCCGGACTCCTACAGAAGCCGGACTCCGTCCACAATTTTTGCAGCAAGGAAGACTCCGCCCGGACTCCTACGGGAGCCGGACTCCATCCACAATTTCTGCAGCAAGGAAGACTCCACCCAGACTCCGTCCATAATTTCTACAGCAAGGAAGACTCCGTCCGGACTCCTACGGGAGCCAGACTCCGTCCATAATTTCTGCAGCAAGGAAGACTCCGCCCGGACTCCTACGGGAGCCGGGCTCTGTCCACAATTTCTGCAGCAAGGAAGACTCCGCCTGGACTCCTACGGGAGCCAGGCTCCGTCCACAATTTCTGCAGCAAGGAAGACTCCACCCGGACTCCTACAGGAGCCGGGCTCCGTCCATAATTTCTGCAGCAAGGAAGACTCCGCCCGGGCTCCTATGGGAGCCGGGCTCCGTCCATAATTTTTCCAGCAAAGAAGACTCCGTCCGGACTCCTACGGGAGCCAGACTCTATCCATAATTTCTGCAGCAAGGAAGACTCCTCCCGGACTCCTACAGGAGCCGGGCTCCATCCATAATTTCTGCAGCAAGGAAGACTCCGCCCGGGCTCCGTCCATAATTTCTGCAGCAAGGAAGACTCTGCCCAAACTCCTACGGGAGCAGGACTCCGTCCACAATTTCTGCAGCAAGGAAGACTCCGCCCGGACTCCTACGGGAGCCGGACTCTGTCCATAATTTCTGCAGCAAGGAAGACTCCGTCCGGACTCCTACGGGAGCCAGACTCCGTCTATAATTTCTGCAGCAAGGAAGACTCCGTCCGGACTCCTACGGGAGTCGGACTCCGTCCATAATTTCTGCAGCAAGGAAGACTCCGCCCGGACTCCTACGGGAGCCAGGCTCCGTCCATAATTTCTGCAGCAAGGAAGACTCTGCCCGGACTCCTACGGGAGTCGGGCTCCGTCCACAATTTCTGCAGCAAGGAAGACTCCGCCCGGACTCCTACAGGAGCCGGGCTCCGTCCATAATTTCTGCCGCTGGTAAGCCTTGTCCAGACTCCTACGGGAGCCGGACTTCGCTTTTGATTTCAACTGCAGGAAGACCTCGTCCAAACTCCTACGAGTACCGGACCTCGCTACTGACTCCAACCGAACTTCGGCCAACAAGTCTGGATCCCCTGACAAGCCACAGTAACAGACACCACTGCTCTACTCCCTGCGGCGGACCCTGCGTAGCTCCATTACTCCCTGACAGGCCGTATTAACGGCCATGACTCTACTCCACTCCCTGCAGTGGATTCTGTGCGAGTCCACCACTCCCTGACAAGTCACGACAGTGGATGCCACTCCACTCCCCGTAACTGATTCCACGTGGTGAGCCACGACGATAGCCACGATCCCGCTCCACCACCCTCCGCAATAAATTTCTCCTGACTCTGGGCACCCCACGACCATACGGTTTCAGACGTCGCCATCAATTTGTTGCCCCCTCCGTCTATAAAAGGAGAACCCCAGATGCGTTATTCCATAAGCTCTCATTTTTACCTAAAAACTCTGCTAAAATTTTCGTTCGAGCACTCCATTCTTATTGAGGCAGAGAACTGACTTGAGTATCGGAGGATCTTGCCGGAGCAACCCCACCTCCGGTTTAGACTTCTTTTGCAGGTCCCGACGGCGACCACGACTCCCTCGACTCCAGCTTCTTCGGCGCAAGCGGATTTTTGCACCAACAGTGCGATATTCCCAAAGAGCATCCATTAGCTTTAATGACCAATCTTTTCTATTGGTGCTCACAGTCTTCTCTAGAAATTATTTGATTTGATGATTTAAAACTTCAACTTGTCCACTAGTCTGGGGGTGATAGCGTATGGCCAATTTATGGATGATGTTGTATTTCTTCATCAGGATTGCAAAGGATCGATTGTAAAAATGTGATCCCTGATCACTCATAATGGCTCTAGAGATTCCAAAATGAGAGAGGATGTTTTCTTTTAGAAATTTGATAATAATTTTGCTATCATTTGATCTACACGACATAGCCTCTATCTATTTAGAAATGTAATTGATAGACACTAAGATATATTCATTTTCAAAAGAGTTTGAAGTGGTCTCATGAAATCGATTCCCCACATATTAAAAATCTCAATAATTAAGATCGAATTTAATGGCATCATATCTCTTTTTGTGATCCATCCTACTTATTGACACCTAGTATAGCTTTTACAGTACTCATGTGCGTCCTTAAACAAATTGGGCCAATATAATCCATATTGAAGAATTTTTGTAGTGGTTGTTTTGGATCCAAAGTGGTCACCACAGGCTTGGTCATGACAAAAAGACAAAATACTTTTGATCTCATGGTCTGGGATATTTCTTCTAATGATTTGATTAGGATATTATTTAAATAGATATGGATCATCCCAAATAAAATACTTGGGCAAAGAATTTATGTTTGTCTTGAGTGGCCTAGTAAGAGAAAATCTTACCAGTGGCTAAGTAATTGATAATATCAGCATACTATGATTCTTTGGTCACGGACATGAATTGTTCATCAGGAAAAGACTCTTCTATTAATGGTTCGTTAGAGGGTGCATCAGTCAATCAGGATAGATAATCAGCCACTACATTTTTTGTTCCTTTCTTATCCCTGATTTCTAAGTCAAATTTCTTAAAAAGTAAAATCCATCGGATCAAACATGTTTTTGTATCTTTCTTTGTTAAGATATGTCTAATAGCTGAGTGATCAGTGTATACAATGATATGTGACCCAACCAAATAAGATCTAAACTTTTCAAGGGCAAAGACGATAGCCAAGAACTCTTTTCATTGGTTGAGTAGTTAAGCTACACATCATTAAGGGTCCTACTGGTATAGTAAATAACTCACAGCAACTTATCAATTCTTTATCCTAAAATAACTCTGATGGCATGATCTGATGCATCACACATGAGTTCGAAGGGTTAAGTCCAATCAGATGGATGAATGATGGGTGCAGATGTCAATGCCTTTTTAAGATGCTCAAAAGAATCGAGGCACTCAGAAGTGAAAGATTTTTGATGAACCTCCTATAGAAGCTAGCATGTCTTAAAAATGAGCGAATTTCTTTGACTGATTTGGGTTTCGAAAGATTTACAATCAAGTCTACTTTGACTTTATCCACTTCAATTCTCTTTTTTGAGATAACATGGCCAAGTACTATGCCTTCTTTGATCATGAATTGATATTTTTTTCAATTAAGTACTAAGTATTTCTCCTTACACCTTTTTAAAACTAGTCTTAAGTGATGTAAGCACTCGAAGAAGGTGGAGCCAAAGATAAAAAAAATCATCCATGAATATTTCTAGAAATCTCTCGATCATATAAGTAAAGATGCTGACCATGCACCTTTGAAAAGTAGATGGAGCATTACATAAACTAAAGGACATGCGTCTATAGGCAAAAGTTCCAAATGGACAGATAAATGTAGTCTTCTCTTGGTCTTCTGGTGCTATAGGAATCTGGTCATAACTAGAATATCCATCAAGAAAATAATAGAACTCATATCCGGCTAACCTTTTCAACATCTGGTCTATGAATAGTAGAGAAAAATGGTCCTTTCTTATGGCTGTATTCAGTTTTCTGTAATCAATACAAACTCTCCATCCAGTTTAGACTCTAGTCGGTACTAACTCATTTGCTTCATTTTGGACTACTGTTATCTCTGACTTTTTAAGCACTACTTGAATTGAGCTAACCTATGAACTATCTGAAATGAGATAGATAATTCTATTGTCTAGTAACTTGAGAATCTCTTTCTTCACTACCTCTTTCATAGTTGGGTTAAGTCTCCTTTGGGGGTCTCTAATTAGCTTGGCTTCCTCTCCTAAATAAATTTGATATTGGACAATTGAAGGGCTGATCCCTTTGATGTCAGCCATGGTCCAGTCTATGGCTTTCTTATTCTCTCTGAGGACAACTAAAAGTTTTTCTTCTTGGATTTGATCTAGGTCTGTTGCGATGATTATGGGTAGGGTTTCTGATGGATCTAGATACGCATATTTGAGGTGCTCAGGGAGTATTTTGAATTCTGATTTTGGTGCTTTCTCAATCGATGGTTTGTGTATTGGTTCGTCCATCCTTACAAGTGGTTTGACAGGTGGTTACCATTGTGGATGAACTTTCTGATCACTAGATAAAAAAATTTCATAAGCTATTTCAAATTTTTGGTCTAATTAGAGATTACAATCAAAATCTTCTTCCCTTAGGTCAATGGTCTCATAGATCTCATCTTGGATCAGGTTTATATCAACGAATTAGTTTTTTTTTATTTTCAAGATTGAAAATATTAAGATCAATAGTCATGTTTCAAAATGAGAGCTTCATCAGTCCATTGCAATAATTGATTAGGGCATTAGTGGTTGCTAAGAATGGTCTTCCTAAGATTACTGGGATTTGATCTTTTGGATTAATCATTGGTTCAGTCTCGAGGATCATAAAATCTACAGGGTAAATAAAATTGCCAACCTTGATTAACACATCCTCCATAACTCCTTTGGGGACCCTCACCGATCGATCTACTAATTGCAATATGATTTCTGTAGGCTTTAATTCTCCTATCCCTAAGTTTTTATAGACTGAATAAGTTAAGATGTTCACACTAGCCCCTAAGTCTAATAAGGCCCTATCAATGATGGTTTCCCGAATGACACAAGAGATTGTCGGAAATCCTGGATCTTTATACTTAACAGGCATATGGTTCAACAGATATAAGCTCACATTGGCCGTCAAGAAAGCTTTTTTGGGAATATTGGTGGTCTTCTTCTTTGTGCATAGGTCTTTGAGGAATTTGCCATATGTGAAAACTTGTTGGATCATATCTAGTAGAGGGATATTTACTTTCACTTATTTAAACATCTCTAAGATTTGATCCATATGGGTTGAATGTCTGTTGGACCTAAGTCTATTTGGAAAAGGAGCTATAGGATTGGTGGGTGATGTCCCGAATTGCTTAAACTCTGAGGTGGATTCTACAAGTGGCTTGGATGGTTTGTTAATCTTTGTTGACTCCTTAGATTTATCTGGCTCCTTAGACTCAGTCTGATCGATCATTTGCTCATGAGATGGTTTAGACAATGGATCATCTTGATCTTCAGCTATACCGATATGGTTGTCTATTTATTTTCCAAACCTTAAAATATGAATTGCATTTAATTGGTTGATCTGGGCTCCTTGTTGTGATCCTTGATTGTTCTGAGTTCTAGGATTAGTTTCGGATTGACTCGATAGTTTATCTTTTTCTCTTTCACTCACAGCCGTGGCTAATTGACCTAACTGCATCTCTAAATGAGCAATAGCTTGGGTGTTGGAAGTTAAAAGCTGGTTTATGATCTGTATGAAGTTATTTAGTGTAATATTGATGTTAGCAGTCGATTTCGCTAGGATTTTCAGACTCTTTTCTAGTGAGTTAAGTCTTTGATCATTGTTGAAATCTGATGGGTTATTTAATGATTGAGTGAATTTGGAGTTGGACTGAGTGAAGGCACATCTATTTGAGTTTGACCCTTATGATCAAGAAAATTTGGAGTGATTCCTCCATCCTGGATTGTAAGTTGGTGCGTAGGGGTCATTTATGGGTCTTTGATAGGCTGCGTTCACCTATGCTACTTCATTCTCGGTTGGACCCATCAAGAAAGGACATCCTTCCATTATGTGGTCTGTGGCATTACACCTATTGCAAGTGGATGTTGCAACTTGGTTCACTTGGGTGTGTCCTTTGAGTTTTAGGGTCTCTATCCTACGGATCAAAAATATAAATTTAGTCTCTTCAGTTAGGGAAGGTTGAACTTGATATGTACCTCCTCTTGAAGATGTGAGTCTATCGAGTTTCCTAGTAATCTTCTATTGTAGGCTCTTTTTTGTCAGGTCCTCTAGAAATTGTCAGGCTTCTATAGGCTCTTTATTCATGAATTGACCCTGACACATTGATTGTAACATGATTTTAGAGTTTGGGTCTAGTTCTTCATAAATGATTTAGTACAGCCTCCAAGTTTCTATTCTATGGTGTGGGCATTGACTCAAAAGATTCTTAAAACGATCAAAGCACTTCCAAAAAGACTCATCGGGTAATTGAAAAAATTGATTAATTTCATTCCTAAATTTGGCAGTCTTATGATGTGAAATTTTTTTTTCAGGAACACTTTAACAAAACCCTCCCATGATGCTATGAATTGGTTAGAAAGATTGTATAACCACTTTTTGGCACTATCCTTGAGGGCAAAGTTGATCAACCTAAGTTTTACAGCATCCTCAGTGAGCTATTGGAGCCGCATCGTGGTGCATACTTCCTCAAATTTTCTTATAAAAATATATGCATCCTCGATTTCGGTGAATTTGAGAAGCATGTTTATGATCTGAGATTTAATTTCAAAATTGACATCAGTTTGTGGGAGTCAGATACATGAGGGTTGGGCTGACCCAATTGGGTAGCAAAAGTCTTTAAGGACCCGAGGTTCATGTTTGGGTTCCACCATGGTGGACTTAAGGTCTACTGGCCTCAATGCAAAGTTTGAATCTATTCTCACTAATCGACCAGATATTCTTGTCCAAGAAGAAATTTAAAAATTTTTAGTTATTTTTGTAATATTTTTTTTAAAGAGAAAAGGACAAAGAGATAGATGAGAAGAGAATTCTAAAGATGAGAGCTTAAGGAGTCTTAAATCTAGAGATGATAGAGAATAATATTTTAATTAGAGTTAATATTTGTAGGTTAGTAATCAAGCTATGTAGTCAATCCTAGCTAAGGGTAATCCTAGATCTAGACAGCTCCTAATTACCAAGGTTGTCTTGGAGCACTCCAGGTAAAAGACTAGCCACTCAACTGACCAGATAAGTGTAAGGTTGGTGGGGGTCCCTCCATTATTTTTTTTAGACACCAACTAAATTGATCAGATAAGTAAACGAAATCAATTAAATAACCATCTTCCTTCAAGATGTAGTCCCTGAATCACTTTCCTAGACACCAGTCAAACTGACTAACCCTAACCCGATCCAACTCTTAGGATTCCTTGTCCTATTGAGCTTGAGAGTCCGTAGGGGCCAACGTCTAATTGATTTTAGGTTAAGATTTAGGTCAATACAATATGCAAGATGATAGTTTGTGGGTCAAGAAAAGGTGATGAAATCTCCATCTTATCTTGTTAAGGGTTTGTGCCCTTAAGATGTTTTATGAAATTATGTAATGTAAGAAGAAAAGATGATCAGATTTAGTAGTTAGTCAAGAGTAAATTGATTTATTTTATTTTTTAAATTTTATAATTAAGTATCTAATTTTTTAAGTAGATTATGAGATGTCAATGTAGAGATTTTTTTTTTGAAAGAAAATAAGTTTGACCAAGAAACTAAGCAACTTAGAAAGCAAATAAAAAGAAACTAAGAATAAGATAAAAAAATTTTTTTAATAAAAAAATAATCATGTCTAGATTTCTGATAATGGCATCAAAATTTGATCGATATCGTAGACAGTCAAGAATAAAAACTAACTCAAACTATATAGATAGGATGAGTTGGGATCATTTCCACAAGATTTAGGATGATTATCTTTTTTTTAAAAAAAATAAAAGAGAACTGATTGTAGAAGGATTAAAAAAATAAAATAGTAAAAATTAAATTAAAAATATAAATTAATTTTTAAAATAAAAGAAATCAGAAAAATAACTCAAAAATTTCAAATCCACCATACAAATTAGATTTATTCTTTTTTTTATGTTGTAATATTAATTCTTATGATTAGAGTATTAATATAGCTTATCTCTAAGGGGTACGGACTGTATCAGTAGATCACGATATGTCCTATTAAAGTATAAACTATCTAATTTTAATTACAAGATATAAAGTTTAATCTAACATATCACGATCTATCTCTTTTAGGCATGTACCGTATCCAAGGATCACGGCACGTTGGTGAAGGATATAGGCCATGCAGACTAGATCAATACCTCAGAATAAAAAGATATAAGATAAAAATATAATTTTATTGTATAAAAATTAAATACATAAAAAAAATAAAAATCTATTTACAAGCTTCATCGTATTCCTGGATTGAAGGGATTTAGCCACGCATCAAAATCTTTAGCTCCATATTCATCCTTTCTCTTAGATCCCTAAACCTCTCTTATTTTTTTCTCTAATTTTTTTACTTTTTTACTGATTTTTTTTCTCCACTCTTATTCCCAGACTTTCTATTTATAGGCAAATTTTTTACCTTTTTCTGATAGCAAAAGGAGTCCCAAAACCCCTAAAAATCGTAGTATACCCATATTAATTAATTTTGACCGTTGGATCTCACTTGGACCGCCCAGATCAGCCCAGAAATTCCTCTTTAAATCCTTATCATGATCAGAAATGATAACAGCCATCCGATCGCACATCTGATGAGTTTTCGATCATTGGATCGCGCTCAATCTCTCCTATTCACAGTCAGGATGAATACCAGTCGTTGGATCAAAGTCCAGATCGATTTTCAGCCGTTGGACGGCGCTCAGATTTTCTTCTCTTAATTTTCAACCAGTAATGAATAGCAGCCATTGGATCTCATTTCAAATCAATTTGGGTCATCGGATCATACACTGAGAGTGGGCCACCACTGCTGGATATGGTAAGGCGCATCCTCAGCCGTCCGATCTGGTATTCGGAGCAATTTCAACTGTTCGATCGTGCGAAAATGAGTCACTCACCGTAGACCGCATCGTGTGCCACATGAAATTCTTTGGACCGCACCATCGAATCTATGGACCGAGCGACCGGTCCACCGTGCACCAAAGGCAAATTTTAATATTTTTTTAGAGTATTTTGACTTGATTTTTGCTCAGATTTTTATCTAAAAAATTAAAAAAATATGCATTAAATTTTTCAATAATTTCTTATTATTTTAGTGCTTAAAATTGCTTAATTAAATCAACACCTATTTTTTATAAATATGTTCTAATTTTATATTTTTTTAAAATTATTTATTTTTATAAGAAAATTTAATTTATTTATTAAATTAGATTTTTTAGAAGATATTAGCATCATAAAATATCAAAAATATTTTTAATAAATATAAAAATATATAACTTATCAAGAGCACGCATATGGAAGAAGGTAGAATGAATTTAAAACTTATCGCGACCTACTAAGATATTTGTTTTATAGGATCACCAGTCATCTTCAGAAGCTACTCATATTTATGGTCAAGAATAAGTGCAACTTCACAATTCATCAGACACTTTGCCTTCAAAAACTCTGGAGATCACAATGACAGATATATTGTTTCACTAAGCATCAAAACAATGTAATAGCAATAAGGATTAGATGGCATACAAAATGCATATGGAACAGGAACACAAAATAAAGTATTTTCTTTGTAACACCAAGGCATCACACCGGCGTAATTGCATTCTTTATCCAACGACAGATATTAGATCTTTTCCATCTAATAAGGCAATCATCATTAAAAACCAAATGGAGTACCTAGTTTGGACAGATCTCAAATTACCCCCGAAGAATAATTTTTTAGAAGTTGAAAAACAAAGGGCTGAGAAGAATAATTTTGCAACTAAGAGTGGTTTGGCAAAATATTACATATATACATCTACCTATGGAGAGTTCTAGGCTCTCTAGAGGAGATGAAAAAGAAAAAAATCATAGCCGGTGAGAAGAGAAGAACCAGCTAGGGTTTTGTCTCATCAATATGCGGAGAAGAGGAGAACCTTTTCTCTTTTTTTTTTTTTCCTCTCTCGTTTGATAAAATCGAAGGATTGCCGTTACCGGCCATTATATCATTTTAGTGTAGCAAGCCTATCTCCTCTCCTATATCTATATTTGGGAGCATGAAATGCTTCATGCATTTTTGTGAGTGCATAAAGCAATGCACCCAGCATGAGTAGATAAACTACGTCACCTATAAGTAAGAAAATTGTTTCATTATAGATACCCCCGCCAATAGTAGGGTAAATAATCTTCTTACTCTTTTGGTGAAGAAATAATCTTCCCCCTTGGTTGCACCAAAATGGACCATAACCCCTATAACCATGATCTATGATAAAGCTGGTTGTGAGAATAGCCACCACTCTGACTACTTAAATTGGTTAAACATCTATTCCATAAGACGGCTCGTCTCCCTGAGCCATTCAAAATGAATAGATTGTCAGCGAGGAGAATTTCGGGCAAAGCAAGTGCTTGGGCCTCCCCAAAACTAGCTCGAGTACCTGGTGGGTGATGGTATGGACCGATCTCAAATTACATGAAGAAATGACCATAATGAGATGTGGCTACTCAGGTCTAGCCAGTGCACATACGGAAGGATAATTTGATAATAGACCTGTTCATATCCTGGGCGGCCCAGTTGGCTAGCCTAGGTCCGACACCTCTAAAACGGGTTTGGGCCTAATTTTTTCAATCCGATGGGTTGGATTGGGCCTAAAAACCAAATCTGTCTTTTAAACAAGTCAGGCTCAGATTTATATCGACCTAGCCTGAGACAGATTATATAAATTTTAAGTAAATAATATATTGTATGCTATATAATTTACTATTATAAGTACCCTTCAAAATTTGTGTAATTGGTTTCCTGTTTCTTATATTCTATTTCCTAATCTATCATGATTTGCTCCTCTCCACCTCTAGCCTCGTCACCTCTTCCCCATCTCCAAGCCTTCTCCCCCCTTCCTTGCCTCACTATCAGGGGTGGCAATGGGTCGGATACTGATCAAATCAACCGATATCTGTATCCATCACATAAAAAAAAATTCATATCTGTACCCACCCCATATCAGTCTTAGATCGAGCTCCAAAGATAGGATGAGTCGGATTGGGTATACTTGAATCGGTCTCTCATTTCGCTCTTCTCCATTCCCCATCTCTATCGCAGCCCCACCACCGCCCGTCGCCCCATCCCTAAACCCTACAAAATATCATGCTTCCATCAAGATTAAGCTCTCAAAACCTCAAGGGACCATTTCACACCGCCACAACTCACTCAAAATCCAATATGCTTGAGAAAAAACCCTAACCAGAACCTAAAAACCCCTTCAATCTCCCTCAGGTGCTCTCCTTCCCCACAAATCTCCGAAAAAGAGAATGAAATGAAAAGAAAAAGAAGTAA
Source organism: Elaeis guineensis (assembly GCF_000442705.2). Classification (NCBI taxonomy): domain Eukaryota; kingdom Viridiplantae; phylum Streptophyta; class Magnoliopsida; order Arecales; family Arecaceae; genus Elaeis; species Elaeis guineensis. The sequence continues at coordinate 27,651,755 of NC_026004.2, read as the reverse complement.
AAAGGAAAAAAAGACCAATCTATATAGGAAGAAGTCTTACCTTTTAATTTTTTGCTTTGTTTTGGTTGATTTTTCTTATGTTTTTCCCCAATGTTTCATTTATTTTTTTGATCCTCAAGAGTCTCGGTTGGTAGGGAAGCTTGGAGTGGTCGAATAGGGAAGCTTAGATGATAGCTAAGGTTTTGTTGGAACCCTAACTACCCCCTCCTAGAGATATCCGTCCCAAACTCCATCCTTCGCTACCGTCATCCTCCTTGTCCACCACAAAGTCCCTGTCAGTACCAGCAAGCTCTCGTCAGCATTGTCGCTTCCTCTCCACCGCTGGCATCCTCCTTGTTCACCACCAAGCCCCCATCGAGCCACCGCTAGGGCTGGGGGGGGGGGAGTGGTCGGGTGGGGGTGGGAGGAGGCAGATTTTGGGTTTTAGGTAAACAAGAGAGAGAGATTTTTATGTTTATTTGAATAAGAAAGAAAGATATTATTGGGGCGGGGCATATCATTACCCATATTCGATCTAAATCCGCTTCGGATATTTTTTCTAGAATGCATACTCACCCCATCTCTTAATCAGATTGGATAAAATCCATCCCATTCATATCGAATTGGATTGAATACCCACCGAGCCAGAAAAAATTATCATCTTTACTCCCCACTACCTCTTCCTCACCACTGTCTCCTTACAGTCTCCCTATCTCTCCACTTCCTCCTTGAGTCTTTTCCATCGTCATCCTTCTCGCCTCCTCCCTGCCTCTCCATTGCCTCCTCCTTGCTGCCCCTTTGCTCTTAGCCACGTTCTCTTCATGGTCTCCCTACCTTGCCACTTCCTCCTCGAGTCTTTCCCCCTCTCCCGACCTCCACACCTCTTTTCCACCTCCCCATTGTCGAGCATGACCTGAAAGCTTGAAACCTAGTATGAAGTAGGCTTGGGCTTGGAAAAGAAGCCTGAAGATCAGGTCGGACCGGGCTCGAGCTTGAAAAATTATTGTTGTCTCGTAGGCTAATTAAGCCTAGTCTGGACCTGGCCCAACCCACCCAATAAAAGGTCTATTTAAAAAGCAAAACATTTCTTGTTGACACACTTGTGAAATGGACTTATGTGTGATTGCCCGAACATTGCAGAATTTTCTACTATCAACAAGAACATGCTTCATTTTCACATCTCAAAATCCTTTACATCATGCACCCAATTCTCTGGGATGATATACCATTCTAAGCAACAAATAAGTGATCCACTTAAAATTCTCAGGGACGTCTTTACCTATAAAAAAAAATCTCAAGGACGAGCAATTTATCTTTATTCCAGCCTTCAAATCGATTCTATGCCAGTATTGCACTTTGTCTTTATTCTAACCTTCAAATCGATTTTATGCCAGTATTATACTTTATACTTGTTCGGACCTTCAAATCCATCCCAGGCCAATATTGCACTTATTATTCCAACCTTCAAATCGAATCTACATCAATATTATATTTTATTTTTATTCTAGCCTTCAAATCGATCCTTTGCCAGTCTGGCACTTTATCTTTATTCCTGCCTTCAAATCAACCTGATGCCAGTATGGCATTTTGTCTTTATTCGCCCCGGTCCACCGGCCGGCGGAAAGAATGTTAATTAGGACACCCTATGCCGGCTAGCGATCCAAAGAAAATGATTAAACTCAATCAATATAAATTTAATCCGAATAAAGTAATCCAAATCAATTCATGTAAAATTTACTGAATAAAGTAATCTGAATAAAGCGATGCAATTTTATGGGAAGGACGATGCTGATTTCAACCGGCACGCTACCAACTGCCTATTGAGAATCTTTGGCGTGAACTCCATCGGCTTAAAAATTAAAAAAAATAGTATTTGTTGGAATAATCACGTCGAAGATGCACATGAGCTTCTTTTTCATCTGTCATATCGGTAGGTGGTTATAGCGGAGGCAAATTCGAATCTAGATATATCCGAGAAGAGATGATAACTTGAAAAAATATGAAAAGATAAAAAAGTTGGATAAGATTTTCACCTAGATTAATTATCCTACATAATTGGGTGAGACCCAAGACTAAGTGTACTCGACCGCAACACAATTTATCCAATATTTATATATTATTTCGTTTGATGAAATAACGTATATATATTATTGAAAAAGATGTTTAAGAAATTTTTAAACCATAGGTAAGATGATATAATTTATTATTTTTTAATAGTTAGATTATAGATTTGAGAGTTGGGCCAAATCAAATAGTTGCTTAGTAACATTGTGAGATCGATCAGGTGTGGATTGATAAAAGGCTAATCCTTGTAGCATGTATTATATAACTAACCAATGACTACTTATAATAGATCACCCGCATGCATAATAGCTTAGGGGTGAAAGTAGTATAGATAATATCCGTCTGAATTTATTTTCGTATTCGAAGATATAGATAGAAATCTAATATCTGTATTCATATCCATATTTATCAAAAAAAATGGATATAGATATGGATAGACAACTATTCGATCTTTATTCGAATATCTAAATTTATCTGTAATTTTATATAATTTTATATAATACTTATTAATTTTTTAAAAAAAATATATCATTATTATATATACTATTAACTTGATTTATCATCTATTTAACAAATTTTTTAATTCTATAATCATCAAATTTAATTATTCAACATATATCCGTAATTATATTTATACTTCTGATATTCGAATTGCATCCGTATTTATTTAAAATAAATATAAATATAAATTTTTATATTTAAATAATATTTATATTTATATTTATTAAATAAAATAAATATAAATATAAATATATTGGTATCCCACCCATATCGAATTTGATTTCAACCTTGATAATAGATCACTGGCAAACAGGAAACCAAGGGAACATGTCAAATATCTCGTCAAAGAGTAACCAAAATCTCAATTCGCTCTAGGCTTCCATCTCCTACCCTTCACGAAAACCACGAAAACATGTCAAGTATCTCGTCAAAGAGTAACCAAAATCTCAATTCGCTCTAGGCTTCCATCTCTCACCCTTCCATTTTGTGCTTTCATGCGATTTGTATCGTGAGAAGAATAGCTTCCACGTACGTACGAGCATAAACCAACCGCTGATGCCGGTGTTGCTTCGGCTTTAAGTAAAGGACTTGAGCCAATACCATAAATGACGGAAGACGTGGAATTTAGGAGCTAACTCGTTCTCCCGAGCAGTGTGAGATCCTCCATCCTCCACTACTCTCAAAAAATGGCGATGATTTTAGATGCCTTCGTAGAAGCATGCATTGACAAACTTCTGAAAGTTGCAGAAGAAGAGACAACCATGTTGCTCGGCGTTGTGGACGACGAGCTCAAGAAGCTTCAGATAAGAATGAAGAGAATACAAGCTTTTCTTAAATCTGCTGAGAAGAAGAGGTATATAGACCCAGTTATCAATTCTTTGGTGATGGAGTTGAAAGATGTCATGTATGATGTGGATGATATCATCGACCTTTGTATGATCAAAGGCAGGAGATTGTTGGAAGATCATCCGTCCGAATCAGCGGTACGCTGTCCCTTATCCTTATTTGCTTGCTTTACCTGCATCAAGTTCCGGCATGAAATTGGTAGCAAAATTAGAAAACTTAATAATAGGCTGAACATGATTCTAGAGGATCAATCAATAGTGTCTAAACTAGAACCCACGAGGCAAGATGTTCGAGTGGGCGGAGTAAATCATCGCCAAACTTCTCCTGATGAGATCAATATTGTAGGGACACAAATTGAAGAGGCCACCCAGAGTCTTGTGGAGTCATTAATTAAAGAAGACAATAAAAAATATCAGGTTCGGGGGATTGTTGGCATGGGAGGAATCGGCAAGACCACCCTTGCTTCTAACATATACAACCATCAAAGTATCAAAAATAACTTTCCCTTGCGAGTATGGGTGTGTGTTTCTAAGGATTTTTCGGACATAAAGTTGCTCAAAAACAGTGTTGCGGGTGGAGAATATAGGGAGGATGAGCTCAAATCCCGTCTTCCCCACTTACTTTCGGAAAGATTCTTTATTGTATTGGATGATGTATGGACGGCAGATGTATGGGAAGACTTGCTTAGAAATTCCTTTGAACATGCAATAGCTAATGGCAGGATTGTGGTTACCACTCGAGATACGAACGTGGTTAGAAGTATAAGAGCACATAAAAATATGGAAGCAGATATCCACCATGTTAAAAAAACGGATAATGACAGTGGCTGGGAAATGCTACGTAAAAAAAATTTTGGAGATGATGAGGAGGAGGAGATCTCTAATTTAAAAGAAATTGGGGTTAAAATTATTGAAAAATGTGATGGTCTTCCTCTTGCAATCAAGACTATTGCAGGGGTTTTAAGTTCGAAGGAGAGAACCGACATGGAGTGGAGCAGGGTTCTCAAAAGTGATGCTTTGTTTTTGAGTTATGAAGACTTATCTTCCGATCTCAAACAGTGCTTTCTTTATTGCTCGTTGTTTCCTGAGGATTATCGGATGGATCAGGTTGATCTAATTCGTTACTGGGTGGCCGAAGGTTCTGTGAAAACAACAGAAGGAGATGATCTAATGGAAGATTTAGCAGAGGATTACTATAGGGAGTTAATTCGGAGGAACCTATTAGATAGCACTTGGTGTGCGATACATGATCTGCTACGTTCCCTTGCTCTGTTTTTGACACGGGATGAAAGCATTTTTCTTGACAACGAGCAACCACCTAAAATAGACCCCTCGAGAAAATTTCGTCGCTCGTCAATAGTGAACATTGAGGACAAAGTAGAAGTTCCTAATATAATAAGACGGCAAAAGTGCTTGCGGACTCTTATGATCTGGGAGAGTTACAGCACAATGATGGTCGAGGATAAACTTTTCAAGAAATTGAGTTTTCTGCGAGTCATGGACCTAAGCGATACAGGAGTCGAGAGCCTGCCAAACTCCGTAGGAGATCTTTTGCATCTGAGATATTTAGATCTTAATCGGACGAAAATCAAGAAATTGCCAGAGTCCATTGGATACCTGGTAAATCTGCAGATTTTGAACCCGTCAGGTTGTCAACTCTTGCATGCTCTCCCTAAGGCCATTACAGAATTGTCCCATCTGAGATGCCTTTGTCTTGAAGAAACTCCATTAACTCATGTGCCAAAGGGAATAGGCAAACTAAAACATCTGAACCATCTCCAAGGATTTGTGATCGGCCATGATGATGGAAGAGATGCACAAGATGATGAGGGGTGTGATTTGAAGGAGCTACAATCTCTGTCGCAGCTGAGATTCCTGTCGATACGGAGTTTGGAGAGGGCACAACCAGGCGGAGCTCTGGTACTCGCAAACAGCCGCTCTCTGAGGACACTAATTTTGGAATGCAAACCACCTGAAGATGAGGAAGAAGCAATTGCAATCCAGAGAAATGACAAGATTTATAATGAGCTCTCTCCTCAATCCACCCACCTACAGAAACTTAAGATTTATAACTTCATCGGTAACTGGATTTTTCAGCTGGATGATTTCCTCTCCTTTGAGTGCCTCTTTTCCCAACCTGACATCCATAACACTGGATAATTGTATATCATTCCCGCAGCTTCCTCCACTGGGCCTGCTGCCCCAGCTGAAATATCTTTATATTAAGAAAGCACGTTCGATCAAAACCATCGGACCTGAATTTCTTGGCCCCCATGCATCATCAGCAACGACTTCATTTCCCAAGCTTGAAGAGCTGCAACTTCACTTGATGGACAACTGGGAAGAATGGTCGTTTGGTACGGTGCAGGGGGTTGATGAAGAAAGAAGAGGAGCCCCAAGTTGCTGCCTCATCTTAAGTGCTTGTATCTTGCTGGTTGTCCCAAGCTGAGAGCTCTTCCTCCACTGGGCCTGTTGCCCCAGCTAAAATACCTTTACATTGGTAGAGCACATGCGATCAAAACCATCGGACCTGAATTTCTTGGCCTCAGTGCATCGTCAGCAGCGACTTCATTTCCCCAGCTTGAAGTGTTGTATTTTAGGGAGATGGACAATTGGCAAGAATGGTCGTTCGGTATGGTGGAGGGGGTTGGTGAAGAAAGAAGAGGAGCCTCCAAGTTGCTGCCTCATCTCATGAAGTTGAAACTTCTGGCATGTCCCAAGCTGGGAGCTCTTCCAGAAGGCCTACGGCATGCCACCAATTTACAAAAATCGAGGATCAATGGAGTTTGCAACCTAAAAGAAATCAACAACCTTCCCTCATTGAAATCTCTGAAAATAGTCGGTTGTCCGAGGTTGGAGCACGTGGAGAATCTTGATAAGTTGCAATACCTGAGAGTAGATTTACATTCTCATTCCATAGAGACATCCACCACCGATGCTGATGGACGGACAGAGCGCCTCCCACAGTGGTTATTGGAGCTACTCCAAAATGCTCCCGCTACTATGCAAAGTCTCAAAAAATTTCGACTAACATGCAGCTTATCACTCCTTAGGACCTTCCTCAAGGACCGCCCCAACTGGCCCTTCGATACACCAAAGATCCTCCGTCCTTCGAAACCAACGTGGTGGAATCAGAAGAATCGGTGGATTGATAAAGCAAGGTTCCACATGCATCCTCTTGTCATTGAGGTGATTTCTCCTTCCATTACATTTTTGTTTCCATTTTTGATTTCTCTAGCACCTTTAGATTGGTTGTTATATCGGTAATCTTATAGTAATCTTCTCTTTACCCAGATACCAATGCTCGTGTTCCCTTTCTCGAGGACAGAGGATCGCTAGGTGCTCAGGATTTTCCCTATCTTTCGCTTGATGCTTTTTTTTTTTCCCCTCCTTTCATGGTTCCGTCGTTTGATTTAAACCTTTCTGTTGGATTTTATTTTGCCTTCTGTAATTTCTATTTCCTGGAGTTCTGAATGCATTTGTAATTTCCCTTTCATGTTGTTTTGATGACGTTATCATTTGCTGGTGTGTAACTTTTAGAAATTTGTATGCAATAAATGAATAGTTTTTCTCCCACCCTCTGTCTCTGATGTTTGTTTCTCCTTAATCTTGGAGTCCAACTTGAAATCCTGAATTTTGATATGAGTATTCGAGCACAAACAACTTATGATTGTTTTGTGCTGGAAGATTGGTCAGATTTGAAAGAGCCTGTCAGTGTTACGGTTGACAGGGAGATTTCAGTAATCAAATTACCTCATAGATGGTATCAGACCCAGTACTAAATTTCATGCATCAAATCTTTTGCTAGGCCATGAACCGTATTGGTTTATTACACCAGATAGGTGAAGAAACCATAGAGAAGTGATGCCATGGCACAATGCTATAGATGGTGGATGGGAACGTGTTAGAAGCAAATACATGAGGAAGGATGAGCATACAAACTTTTGTGTTCATGCCCGTCCTTTGATTGTGTGTAAATGGATAAACAACCAAAAGCTTGAAGAAGATTTGCAACAACCAGCCGTTATGCACAGTTTTCGTGACCTTAATTATTCAAAAATCATGGAGAAAATTCCTACTCAGAAGAGGTCTTCTGTTTTGCTTCATGCTTTTAGAATTCCTGTCTTAAAATGACTACGTCTGCGTCTGCATGCTGTACCTTTGGTTGAACTCCTTGGAAAAAAATATGAGAACCAAACATGTTGACCTAACATGAAACATTGATTCATGAAATCGAAAGATTTGCTGTTGCTTCTTCCGAGGGTAGTAGTGCGTTATGCACTGAAAATTTATTAAAACCAGAAAAAGATACAAAGCAACAGCAAGAGGAGCGAGAGGAGGAAAGACAAAGTAGTTAGGCTGAATAAGATATGCAGCACTCGAAGTAAGACAAAATCAACAAATACACCTTAATTCCAATTTTCTATTAGAGTTTTCTTTACCCTCCCAGCATCTTATCTTGGTTGCAAAACTCCAGCTGGACCGGAAAAAATCTAGGAGTGCACACCACTGTCTTGGTTTTGGCACTGAAAATTCTCTCATTCCTTTCTAAACAGATAGCCCAAGTGACGGCTACGGTGATGAGAACCCATCATTTTATATCCTCTTTGCTACATCCAGATTGCCCAGAGATCCAATAGAGAGGTTGACAGTCTAATCTTCAGCTTGTGCAAGGAGTTTCCATTGAGGAGGAAGTAAAACTACAAGGAGAGAAGAGAAGATTAGCAGTTTCATCCATTTTTCCACATCGTTGAACAGATCGTCCACAGTCAGTAACCTGATTCTCAAGAGGAGCCAACAGAATACCTTTATCTTAACCGGCGTCCTGCTTTGCTACCCTACGTGATGAGGTGATCTGGTGTCACCTAGGAAGGAGCAACTGCTTATTTTCCTCTACTGATTTCACTTCACTTGTAGATGGAGGGCTCCTAACGTTCAATGGTGTTTGTCCCCATATCCATGATTATGGAAACAGAGCAATTGGCTACCAGCAAGCATCAGCAAACACCATTCATACATTCATTTAAAGGAAAATAATGGCATTGCTTTCAGAGAAGCACCAAAGTGTTTTTCCTGCACCATATAGGCCTTATGACAATTTCTGCAAGATTACTTTTGACCTTTGGTTAATTACAATTTCCTTTATTTTATTTATTGCATTTTGATGTTTGGGATAAGATCTAGACCCACCTGTGGGTCTTTATAGTTAGCGGGACAATCATACTGATTTTATGAAACTATGTAGGACGGTTCGATTCTATAGTCAATCCTATTTACGGTAGGAACAGTTAACCATTAAATCCAATCTTTCCTATCAGATTTCACTAGATGAATTGGCTGCCTTCTCCAGAATTGCAGGTCTCCTCTCTACCGTTTTTGTTTACTTGATTATTTTCCATATTGGTAAATCGTTTTCTTTTAGGGATTTGAGAATAAGCAGATGATGCAAACCAGAGCTTTGGCACATGTTACACAAAATTAAATCTCAAGGGTGAGCGTTTGATAGGTAGTTTTAGTCCTATAATTGAATGCATTGATTGGACAGAGACATATAGAAGATGAATTAGGTGGGAAAATTTTGACCATGAGTAATAGTTGAAAGTAGTTTAAGCCTGCCTTTGCTCATGCAAAGCAACATAGTAATGACCAATCACGGAAAATATTTAGCATCCCTACTGCTACACTATTCCCGAAGCCACGTATTTCTTATGTATTGGGGACGCAAGCACAGCGGAACAAAATACACAATTGATGGGACAAGACTGTCAAGACAAATGGATGAAAAATAATATTCAGTAGACAACAAAATGGACATGTTAAGCCCTATCTGAAAAGTTGGCTAGCTTGATCCCTGCATTATCAAGAAGCAAATAAATAATGCTAATTAGTCAAACTTGAGAAGGTGAAGGAGTCAACGGTCTTCCTGCCCACAAGGGAGAGAAGGCTTGATATGCAGGAATTCTAAGACTATTCATTGATTTCTCGAGAATAATATGCCATTAAGTTGCAGCAAAAAGGGGAAAAAAAAAAAGTGAACCGCTTAAAAAGAATCAAAGCAAAGATATTTCACTACTACATCATTCACCAATGATTCACATCTCTACGGTATCGACATCTCTCACAAACACCATATCTTTTTGTTGAGAATCATATCTGGGACACATGTGGGACACCAATTCCCTCTCCTCTCTAACTAGAATATCCTATTTGGTATGGACCAGGATGGTTGGATCCTGACATTTGAGATGGCTTGGCATCCCGGGATGCAATATTTTTGATATTTTTTTTTCTTTTCATTCTGATTGTTAATGACCATGTTGGTCCATCAGATCTATTTGGCTCCATCCCAATATCATACAGAACCAACACCAAACTGAAATGCAAGTTTGTACCAGCATTTAAACCCTTGCTCGATAATAACAAAAGAAACACATTTAACGCTACAGTCAGTTGCAAGTTCTTATATAGCAACCAATGATTCTATACATTTCACTCAAATAATACAAAAGAAAGCAGAAGTTCAATCAGGCACTAAGAGTCCTTACTTCAGAAAACAAATCAACGTTGTTAGTTATAGTCCTAATAGATTAATATACAAGAACCAATTTAGTTCTGATATTCCAACATGACTGGGAAAAAAAAAAAACAGCTTTCTTAAGAAAGCATACCTGAAGTATATCCTTCACATCCTTGTCAACTTTTGTTGTCTAAGTAGTAGTTCTATTCTAGGCCTCATCCGTGGGTTCCTACATAGCAACCATCTAAAATCAAAGCTCAAGGCCATTGTTTCAGAATCAATTAATTAAACAGAAGTTGCTTGAGCTCTACTTATAACACAAATGATGGCCCAGAATAAGTGCAAACAATTGGAAATCTAAAAAAATAAATAAATTAATAAAGGCCCACTCAATAATAAAATGGGATAAAAGTGAAATGTATAAGCGAATGAAATCTTAGAGAAAAATAACAACATTACACCGTCATAGCATAGTGATGGAGATCCTAGGCTGCCCTTCTGCGTTTACACTAGAAGTGGGCACAAATCCATATTTGATTAGAATTTTCTTATATTGGTGATTTGATTTGAAATCAAAATTTGATTAGAATTTTCTTATATTGGTGATTTGATTTGAAATCAAAATTTGATTAGAATTTTCTTATATTCGTGATTTAATTTGAAATCCTGATTTGATTAGAATTTCTCAAATTGCTGATTTAATTTATAATTCTAATTTGATTAGAATTTCCTCAAATTGCTGATTTGATTTGAAACTCTGATTTGGCTAGCATTTTCTTAGATTGCTAATTTGATTGACTTTGATTTTTCTTATTTATAGGATTCTATATGGATTTTTCTATTTTGTTAAGATGTGTTCCTTAATTTTGCTACTTTCCAACTATAGGATTATAAGCCTATAAATATGGACTTATAAGACATCACTAGCATGTTATAAATAATATGGGCTTGTAAAAATTTCTGTCTATCTTCTCTGAGTGCTCCTCCTGAATTTCTTCTCTTATCTTTACTTTACCATCTATCTTCTTTCTCTTCTTCTTCTATCTTGGTTCTGTATCAATTGGTATTAGAGCCAAACTACAATCCATGGTCATTGTTTGCTTCATATAAACAACTCACCACCATCGCTGCCATAGAACTCTAAGATTTTTGCCACCACTAAAATCGTCAATAGTCCTTGCCATCGCCATCATCAATTTCAGAAAGTGTCCATCATTCCTTCATCGTCAGAATCCAAGCCTCCATCACTGATCATCGGTGTATCGCTATCCTTCGATCCTTGTTGTATCTAGAAGGCCCACTCTCTTCCCTCTCTTCCACTGTCATTTCTCCCCAGGCTGTCTCGAGCTTAGATCTAGATCTGTACTCGTAACCAGATCCAAATCCAACCCAGTTTAAGGCTCTAGATCCGAATCTGACCAGCAAAAAAAAGAAGAAAAAGAAAAAGAGAATCTATTTCTAGTACACACTTTCTTATCCAAATCCTCTAAGTTAGATAAGAAGATGGCATGTAGGACTTCGATACCCAGTGGCTCTTTGAGTTCTCCTAGTGCACATGATTTGAGTCCTTCCCCTTTTCAACAAGTTGGAAAGAAATGCCTTCATCTTCTAACCCATAGAAATTTTGAGAAAGAGGGCACAAAGTCTGGTATTGTTTTAGCTTTGATAGCCAAAAGGATTTCACAAGCACCGTCTCAGTCACGAGTCAACCTTCCTCCAAAGATCAACTAATTATTACATGAATTTGAAGACATGACATCTAAGAACTTCTTACTGAGCTGGCACCTATAAGGGAGATACAGCATGCCACTGATCTGGTCCTAGGATCCTAGCTGCCCAATTTGCCTTATTATAGGATGAATCCCAAAGAAAATAAGAGATCAATCGACAAGTTGATGGACAGACTGAGGTTGTTAATCATAGTCTAGGAGATTTGCTTAGATGTCTTATGGGAGAAAAATTAGGAAACTAGGACTTGTTGTTACCTACTGCTGAGTTTGTCTATAACAACTCTATTAATAGGACCACTGGTAAGTCTCCTTTTCAAATTATCCATGGTTTAGCTTCTTGTCAACCCATTGATCTTGTGCCTTTATCCCATGATTTTTGGCCTTTTGAATCTGCAGAATCCTCTACTCATCATATTCGAGATCTTTATGCTCAAATCAGATGTAAGATTGCAATGAGTAATGACACATAAACTTGCTGTTGATGTTCACTATGAAAATTAGGATTTTAATGAGGATGATTATGTAATGGTGCATTAGCATCTTGAGCATTAACCTAAATATCTTTTCAAGAAATTGCATGCCAGAGCTTCTGGACTTTTTTATATCATTCATATATAAATTGAGACCTAATGCTTATTTATTTGATTTACCTTATGATATGACTATTAGTCGTATTTTCAATGTAGAGGATTTATTTTCTTATCAAGATACTTTTGAGCTTCCCAAAGTGTCTGCAAGTATTTCTATAAGTGGAGGTCAGACTTCTTCAATGCCTGTCTCTAAGCTTCCGTTAGTTCATTAGTCAGCCCGTGAGTAGATTGAGGGTGTCCTTGAGGATGAGATTGTGGGTTCGACATATGGTGAATTCAATGCTATTTGGTGCACTGGAAGGGACGTCCTATCTCTGATGCTATTTAGATTACTGAAGAGAAGTTTCATCATCTCAATCCTGATCTTTTAAAGTCATACTAGTATCATAACTCGTCGAGTCAAGTTCTCTTCAGTTGGAAAGAAATGATGGAGATCCTAAGCTACCGTTACATATTTAAACTAGACATGGGTGCAAATCCAGATTTGATTAGAATTTTCTTATATTGACGATTTGATTTGAACCAGATTTGATTAAGATTTTATTGCTAATTTGATTTGAAATCTTAATTTTATTAGTGTTTTCTTATATTATTGATTTGATTTGCTTTTGATTTTTCTTATTTACAGGATTCTATATGTATTTTCCTATTTTGTTAAAATGTGTTCCTTAATTTTGCTACTTTCTAGCTATATTATTATAAACCTATAAATATGGACTTGTAAGACATCACTAGCATGTTATGAATGATTGAGAATTAAAATATTTTACAAAAATTTTTATCTATCTTCTCTGAGTGCTCCTCCTAAATTTCTTCTCTGGTCTTTGCTCTGCCATCTATCTTCTTCCTCTTCTTCTTCTATCTAAGTTCTACATCACATAGTACTTGCTTGAAGAGTGAAGTGCCTAGCTTCTAGTTTTCAATTGTAATGCTCCTCTTCATCTATCTATGAAAATAAGATGACCAGATGTCAGGCTTAACCTTAAACAATAAGCTGAAGCAAACTCTATATTGAGATGAGGTAGTGACCTCCAAGTCATCCAATTCAAGTCTATAAAGTTTGTTAAGCCTCAGCTTTAACTGTTGTCAGAATACCTATAAATTGCAGTAGTTGATCATGTTAGAAGCAATAAGTTATAACATCAATAGCAAGAAATCAAGCTCAAGCAATAAAGATTCTACAAAGAAGCCAGAAAGAAATCAGAATTTTACTGCATATAAAGTTTCAGTGGTTGGTCTATATTTCACATTGATTCTCTACAAACCAAGGTTTTGCATCCCAGTGGAACAGGGGGCATCCCAATTGTCCTATCCTGTTCTTGTAAAAAAATAGGGTAAGGACAGCCTTAGGGTGTCGAAACCCATCCATGTAGAGAGAGAAAAAGAAAGAAGAAAGGAAAGAAAAGGAAAAAAAAATGAAAGAAAAGAAGAAGAAAAAAGATAGAGAATATCCATTTAGATATATGATCAGACTATTGTCAGGACAGGATAGGATAGTGGGGCATCCTATTCCATGAAGAAACTGGGACACCTTTGTCCCATAGAATTTAAAATTTTGCTACAAACATATTTAACAAGCTCTCCCTTCTCAAACATCTCACAATGGCACCCAATGAAAAACTACCAAATACTAGGACAAAAGATAAAGTGGATAAAAAAATGGTGAAATTAAAAAAATAGGGTGATGACCCAATTTAATCAAATTTCTATATGCTAATCAATAAATCTCTTTCAGCTAATAAGTCAAAGAACTTAAAAAGATTAAGCTACTAATTAACTGATTCAATTCCTCTTGGTTAACTAGCAAAGAAACAAGACAAGTGTACAAAATATTATTTTTTTACTAACTCACACTTCATCCCCCTACAGTGCTACACAAATGAATGGCTATCATAGAAGAGATAGCCGAAGGTATGAGCAGGTAAAAGTGCAGGAATACAGAACATTATTCACAGAAAATAGTAGGAAGTTAACCCAAGCATTTAAATAACTTAGTACTAAGTTGATTCAACAAAACAACTAATCTGATTCATTCAACAAGGTAAGAAAACAAGAAGCAGCCTAGTATGATTGAAATTAGCAATTTAGATGATGTCATGTACAATAGCTACTAGCATAAGTACCAAAAGGCCTGGGATCATGGTAGTGAAAATTGGCGAATGGGCAGCTCTAACGTGGAAACTTCCTAAAATAAGGGGATGGGATAAAAGGTGGCCTAATGCGCAAGACTCCTACCACTGCAGGGTTTGGAGAGGGTCATATGTACACAACTTTGCCCTCGCAAGCAAAGAGGTTATTTATATGTTTCGAATCTATGACAATTAAGTCACAATTAAGCAATCTTACCACTGCGCCAAAGCTTATCCTTGAACAAGGTGACATATGCTGCTTGTATAAAAAATAAAAATTAAAAAAATAAAAAAAAGAAATGTAAGAGATAAATAACTTCAGTGGGGTACCTCATCCCAGTCCTACAAGGTTAGGTTTATCAACCATAATACGATCAACCAAAGCTTGAGAGTGTATTATAATTGGCACTTAGCCCATATCAAACACCTATAGACCATTATTTGCATCACATCCAAAGCAATCATGTTCTTTCTGAAGATTCAATATACAATAAGGAGAATCCTCCAACATAAAACAAAAATACTTTTCTTAACTACTAGAATATATATATATATATATATATATATATATATATATATATATTGAAGGAACCAAATCTAGGATTTCAGGGTTAGATCATGAAACTTTTTCAAGATCGTGGAAGACTAAAATAAATCAAAATTTATCTTATAAAATCAAAAAATCCCTAGATCTAAGATCCTATTACATGATTATTACATCGCATTAAATCAAAAATTAAAATATAAAGAGCAAGAACTACATGTTGATCATATCAACATGTTTTTATACTACATCTAATGTATGTAAAATATAATAGATCAGATCTATTACCTTGCAAGTTAGACGTTCTAACTTTGCTGATCCGAGCTTGAGGATGATATTATAAGCCACACATGCGTTCGGCCTCTAGAAGTCATCCACACGAGCCCACGAATCATGATCAGAAGTCTTGGTCCAGAAAATTAGCACAGTATGCTAGTACTGTGCTGATCCTTCTTCGATGATCGATCAGATGCCTCCTTCTTCTTGATTTGGACTATTCCAAAGATGCGAAGTAGGAGGAGTTTTAGATGTAAGACACTCTCAGAAAACTGACAGATGGAGGAAGAGAAGAGGTGAACTCAACAATCCTAGAAGAAGACCCTCTTCTTCTTCTCTTTGCTCTAATCCAGATACTTAGTTTTGTATCTATTATATCTCCACGCCCCAACACTCTTTCTCTCTAATTTTCATACACCCCAAAGGTCTCTCAATACTCTATACCCCAAGAAACTTTCAAAAAAAATTTATATTAAATAATGAGATATGAAGAATCCTTATCTAGGTCAAATATCTAGTCAAAAAAAATCTAAACAGGACAAGATAAGTGGTGCCCAACTCATGGGTGCCCCCTCTTTCTTTTTCTACTATGGACCACCAGTAAAGGATGCACAATATATGCCATAAAAGCTACAAAATTTTTTTAAAAAAATTAGATAAAATCAGTACCATAAGGAAAGAGTTTTGGTTTCCTAAAATTCTATCTCATAGAATTTAAAATCCAAACTAATTCCTACTTTGACTTGATCCACAACCACATTTCATGTAAGAGAGAAAGAGTGGAAAGCTTTAGGTATGCGTGAAGGCCTGAGAGAGAAGGTTTTGCTGCACAAAATAAGAAAGAGTGGGCATGGGGGGGCTAAGGTGGCGCAAAGTGAAATCCTAGTCTTACTAGGATTCAATCTATGACTTGTTCAAATTTGATTTCTCAAACTAAATCAAATCAAAACCAAATCAATGCAATTAAAATAGATCTTAACCTAATTAAAAACTTAATTTAATCAGATTAAATTAGATTTAAATCTAATTTAATTTTCTAATCGAATTAGAAATTAGGTTGATCCAAGTCCTAATTGAACTAGGACTAGTTTTTCCTTGCACTTGGCTTATCCAATAAATCAATTGGACTTGATCCAATCAAGTCCAAACTAAATCTAATTAAATCATATTCAATTAGACTTAATCTCAGTCCATTGACTTAATCAAATTAAGCCAATTAGCAATCAAATTGCTAATTGATCCTCCTGCAATACTTGCACTAGGTTGAATGTCAATCGTATTGATCGTTTAACCCTAAAATGATTCTTAATCATTGATCAACCATCTGATCGGATCATGAACTCTAATGTGTGTGACCTCATAGATCCGAACCTAAGTCGGTAGCACAGAAATAAATTTTTATACCAATCGAAGTGACCATCTAGCAATGGTACCCGATGATCGGATAGGTCGAATGTGTAGAACAACATCCTTAGAACCTATGTAGATATAGTTTTCATATAATTCATCCCCTTGATCAAAATGCTCATAGGACACCTCAGAGTTCAACTGTCAACTCTGATCAGGTTGTCCACATTGTATTTTAAAATATCAAATCCATCTAATGGATTACCCTGGCCAAGGTTTTGCTAAATTGAAATACAGTGACTTATTCTTCTCCAACTCTTGGAGTGGTCAATCCCATCTTGATCACACTCTGACTTCGCAAGTACTTAACTGTGCCTAGAAGCCTTCCATCACTGAATTAAAAATTCAGTTAGTCCAGTACCAAAGCACAGTGAGTTGCTTGCAAGTCACTGAGGCGATCTCAGGTCTAAGGGACACTTATACCTATATCCCATCAAAGACATTCTTGACAGCAGAATGCTCTGGAGTTGGTCACGTTCAATAATGATGTACCCTTACATCTTACCTGTATGCCATACCAGTGTCTCCACACTCCTCGGTTAAGAGGACAACCAACCCATATGGCCTACAGCAACCAACCCATCCTTAGAAGCTGTCGTCCTTATTAACAGCCTATCATTTGGTCGTGAACAGTTTTAAGGACTAATCGATAAATCCTCTCTTTATCGAACCTAAATAGTCCTAAGGACTTCATCACAATAATGGAGTTCATTAGAAGATGAAAACTTATGATGAAAATATCAAAAATATATTTTATTTATTAACAAATCAATTACAATACAAAGTTGCTCAACCGTCAACAGGTTGACGATAGCTTTTGGGACATATTTTCTAACAACTCTCACTTGTTCTAAAGCCACTCAGCACAGTATCTAATACCCATCTTCGACTTATGATTGTCAAACTCCTTTATTGCCAGGGCTTTAGTGAAGGGATTGGTCAGGTTCTCCTTTCTATCGATCTTCTGAAGATCGACGTCATCTCGATCCACGATCTTCTGGATCAGGTGGAAGCGACGCAAAATGTGCTTCATCCACTGGTGTGCTTGGGTTCCTTCACCTGAGCAATGGCACCAGTGCTGTCGCAATAGAGCAGAACCGGACCATCGAAGGAGGGTGTTACTCTGAGCTCGATGATGAATTTTCTCAGCCACACAGCTTCCTTTGCGGCATCCGATGCTGCGATGTACTCTGCCTCACAAACAAAGTCTACCATAGTATGCTGCTTGGAACTCTTTCAGCAGATGGCTCCACCATTCAGAGTAAAGATATAACCCGACATGCTTCTGTTGTCATCATGGTCAGATTGAAAGTTAAGAGTCCGTGAACCCCACAAGTTTCAGATCTGACTCACCACAAACCAACCATTGGTCCTTAGTATTTCTCAAATACTTAAGGATGGCTTTAACCACTTTTCAATGGTTTTTTTCAGGATCAGATTGGTATGTACTCACTACTCCTAGTGAGATGCGATATCTGACTTTGTACATGTCATGGCATACATGATAGATTCCATGATCGAAGCATATGGGACTCTACTCATACGTTCTCTCTCTTTAGGAGTTGTCAAACAATCCTTCTTAGAGAGAGAAATTTCATGGCCTATCGGTAGATAGCCCTTCTTGAAATTTTTTATGCTGAATCTCTTCAGCACAGTGTCTATGTATGTGGACTGGGATAACCCAAGCATCCTTTTAGATCTATCCCTATAGATCTTCATCCTTAGGATGTAGGATGCTTCACCCAAGTCCTTTATAGAGAACTGCGATGACAACTAAACTTTTATTCCCTGTAGTGCGGGGATGTCATTCTCGATTAAGAGAATATCATCCACATACAAAATAATGAATACCACAACTGGATCATTTGCCCATTTATCGATGCAGGGCTCTTCTCCGTTCTTAATGAAGCCATATGTTTTGATCATCTTATCAAAATGCATGTTCCAACTTCGAGAAGCTTGCTTCAATCCATAAATGGATCTCTGAAGCTTGCACACCTTGGACTCATCTGTAGATATAAACTCCTTAGGTTGTATCATATACACCTCTTCAGTCAGCTCTCCATTTCGAAAAGCTGTCTTTACATCCATCTGCCAGATCTCATAATCCAGATGGACAGCTATTGCAAGCATTATACGAATGAATTTGAGCATTGCCACAGGGGAGAACGTCTCGTTATAGTTAATACCATAATATTGACGATACCCCTTGGCAACCACACAGGTTTTATAGGTCTCCACCTTTCTATCTGCGTCCCTCTTCCTTTTGAAGATCCTTTTACACCCAATGATTTTAACCCCTTCAGGTGGGTTAATCAATATCCATACATCATTGACCTTCATGGACTCCATTTTGAATTTCATGGCTTCAAGCTATTTTTCAGAATCAGGTCTCTGCATTGCATCCATATAGGTGATCAGATCCTCATCATTCTCATCGAGTTCGATGGGATCACCGTCTCAGACCAAAAAATCGTAGTATCTATCCAGCTGACATGGTACTCTACCGAATCATCTTAATGGTGCAGGTATATTAGGCTCCGAATCTAATCTAATCAAATCCGACTCAGGTTCAGCTATTGGTGTCGATCCTTCTATCCGTTGAACTTCATCAAGTTAACCTTAGAGGCAACGATTTCTTCACCAAGGAACTTCTTTTCTAAAAAAATTACCTTAAGGCTGACGAACACCTTTTGTTCATCAGCATGGTAGAAAAAATATCTTTTGGTCTCTTTGGGGTATCCTATGAATGTGCATTTGTCAGACCTAGATCCAAGTTTATCTGTAACTAACCATTTGACATAGATCGGGCACCCTCAAATCCTAAGGTGAGAAAGTGCTAGATTACGTCCTGTCCATATCTCATATGGAGTCTTAATTACAGACTTACTTGAAACTGGTCTTCCATCTCCAACGTTCAGGAACCTCTCACCTTGCTCGAATCTCCTACTGACCTGTAACCCCTGCAACGAATTACAAATATGGTAAGGGCTACCGGTATCCAATACCCAATCAGTTATATCACAAATAGAGAAATTATAAGAAGTTATCATATAAATACTTTGCCCAGCAATAGCTTGCTTCTTTCTCTGCCTGTTCGGGTCCAAGGAGGCAATGTACTAAGGACAGTTCCTCTTCTATTGCCCCCGTTTCTTACAAAAGAAGCATTCGGCTTGAATCTTATCGGGCTTGATCTTTCTGGTCTGGCCCTGCACTGATGTCCCAGTCTGAACTTGCACCATCTTCACTTTCTTCTTCTTGCTCTTCTTTCCTTTCTTAAAGGGTTGAGAACCAGAAGACGAACCTCCCACTAAGTTCACCGACTCCTTATGGAGTTGGTGATCCTTCTCAAAGTTCTGAAGCAACCCCAGTAACCCTTGGTAATTTACTTCAGGCTTTGTCATTCTATAATGAGTGAAGAATGGGAGATAAGACTTGGACAGTGAGTTCAGTATTGTATCTTTCCTAAGCTGCTCATGCAAGAGAAAGTTGAGCTTGCTCAAACACTCCATCAGCTCGATCATGTACAATACATGATCAGTGACAGAGGCACCATCCCGTATTTTGGCATTAAAGATGGCACAACTAGTCTTGTGCCTCTTCACATCATCAAGTATGCCAAAAGCATCCTCCAATACTTGAAGCATGTCCTCTGACTGAGCCATCTCAAATCTGTGATTGAACTCGTTGCTCATGGCAGCCAGCATGATATAGTGTATCGTGATCCGATCACTGAGCCACTTCTGGTAAGTATCTCTGACTGTTCTACGTGCATTGACAGCTGACTCCTCAAGTGCAGGATCCCTTATCACATATAGGATTCATTCATACTCCAGGACTATCTTCAACTTTCGGTACCAGTTATCGAAGTTGGGTCCCACCAACTTATCATTGTCCAACAATGATCGGAGCGATAGGGAAGTGGCCATATCTGTGCAAAGAAAAATCATAACCTAATTAGTAATTGATTCATTAAACCTAAAGATTTGGACTTTAATCAAAAGGTTTCTTCCACTATTTTATTCGAATTGATAGCCTCTACCTTCAATTCGAAAAATTATCCTAATTTTTTAGTGGGTACTAGAATCCACTTAGACTGCACACAAGCCCAACTTTGGATGGCCAACCAATATACATCTAAGGGTAGATTCATAACCAATTATTTTTCTAAATAATTTTTAGTAATTTTTATTTTGCCCCAGTCCCTAATCAGTAGGTTTTGGCCCCCACTGAAAAGGTTTGGTTAGGTCCAACCATTAACATGACCATACTTGGCCCATCTAGCCAATGAATGATTAGACCCAACTTTGGTTGGCTAACCTAATCACTATTTAGAAAGATGCAGTCAAAAAATCATATTATGAATGACAATTCCATCAACCGATAAGTACCAGGCCTTTGGGCCTCTAATGATTATCCAATTGATGGACCCATTATCATCCACTTAATGGGAGACTATGATCTAGTTATCACCATAACTATTTCATTTTAAGAACCTAATAATTTTAGAAGATTTAATTAATTTAGAGGAGAAGGTTAGATGAACCAGCTTATCATGATCCTCCCACTGGCTTTACCAAGTCAGCCTAAGGGAGACCATTAAAAGGGCTGATCTAAGAGCACCTAAATCAGTCACACTGATTTACTTAGCTGATATGGGTTAGCTCAAATAGTCAAGTGATCCGATCAAAATATAATATCACCAAGAGGTCAGGTAAGTTCGATCGATGGGAGGGTCTGCCAAAACTTGCCTTAGATACCATTAGAAATGGTCAGGTAAGCGAGCTGCCATTAAAAATCATCGGTCTGGTTTATCTTAGTCACCAACTAGTTTAATTAGTTTCGATTAGATCAACCTAACAGTTCGTGCTAGACCGCTTAGCCAAGAATTAAGTCCATTTAGTTCTCGTTAAAGATATGGACTTGACCAACTATAACTATTGTAATTGATCTAGAAAATCCTTGACCTAATCTAAAACAACAATTGATTAGATTTAGTCAATTCTCTAATTAAGTCCATCTTTAATCTAACCTTAGGTCTAACCCAATTAATGGACCTAATTCCCACTAACCCATTAACTCAATGTGTTATGGTTTGTGTCTTAGGTTCTTCAATTCATAATCTTAGAACCTAATCAAATAACTTCTTAATTCTCAATTAAGTTTTGGACTGAGGGTTGGGATTCGGCTTTTTGAAAATAATTTTCATGTTTGTAAAATATTTTTACAATATGGTTTTACCAACCAAGTTGCATGTTTGATTCATAATCAAAATACAAGTGAAATAAGCATGAAACTACTTTAGATCTAATTTAAACATGTTCATGTAATTGAAATAATTTCAACTTTAAACTACATAAATTTTTTAGACAAATATATGATGGTTCTTTGCACGAAAATTATTAACAAAGAGATTTTATTTTAGATTTAAATATCTTTTAAATATAATAAATCATAAATTTAATCTAGATCATATCTAATAAATTTATGATTAAAGATAGATCTATACGAACTAAGACAATCTTTGCACTGTAAGGGGTAAACCTAATAGCAGGACAATCTACAGTTCATGATTGATCTAAAAATTTTAATTTTAGATTTAACAATCAGATTATAAATTAGATCTAATCTAAAAAATAATCTAAGCATGTATAGATAATTATGTAATAAACAATCTAGGCTCTGATACCAATTGAAGGAACCAGATCTAGGGTTTCAGGGTTAGATCTTGAAACTTTTTCAAGATAGATAGCGGAAGACTAAAATAAATCAAAATTTATCTTATAAAACTAAAGAATCTCTAGATCTAAGATTTTATTATATGATTATTACATGGCATTAAATCAAAAATTAAAATATAAAGAGCTAGAACTACATGTTGATCATATCAATATGTTTCTATACTACATCTAATGTATGTAAAATATAGTAGATCAGATCTATTACCTTGCAAGTTAGATATTCTAACTTTGCTGATCCAGGCTTGAGGATGATGTTGTGAGCCGCACATGCGTCCGACCTTTAGGAGTTATCTACACGAGCCCATGAATCACGATCAGAAATCCTGATCCAGAAAATCAGCACAGTATGCTAGTACTGTGCTGATTCTTCTTCGATGGTCGATCAGCATAGTAGGAGAAGGAGTTTTAGATATAAGATACTCTCAAAAAACTCACAGATGGAGGAAGAAAAGAGGTGAACTCAACAACCCTAGAAGAAGACCCTCTTCTTCTTCTCTTTGCTCTAACCCAGACACTTAGTTTTGTGTCTATTATATCTCCATGCCCCAATACTCTTTCTCTCTGATTTTTACACACCCCAAAGGTCTCTCAATGTTCTAAATTCATAAAAATTTTAAGAAAAAATTTATCTTAAATAATGAGATATGATGAATTCTTGTCTAGGTCAAATACCTAGTCAAGAAAAATCTAAACAGGGCAAGACAAGTGGTGCCCAACTCATGGACGCCCCCTCTTTCTTTTTCTGCCATGGACCACCAGCAAAGGGTGCACAATATATGCAATAAAATTCATAAAACTCTCAAAAAAAATATGAGTAAAATCAGTACCATAAAGAAAGAGTTTTGGTTTTCTAAAATTCTATCTCATAGAATTTGAAATCCAAACTAATTCCTACTTTGACTTGGTCCACAACCACATTTCATGTAAGAGAGAAAGAGTGGAAAGCTTTGGACATGCATGAAGGCCTAGGAGAGAAGGTTTTGTCGCACAAAAGAAGAGAGAGTGAGAGTGGGGGGGCTAAGGTGGCGCAAGGTGGAATCCTAGTCTTACTAGGATTCAATTTATGACTTGTTCAAATTTAGTCTCTCAAACTAAATCAAACAAAATCCAAATCA